>NC_056726.1:1862421830-1862439330 GCF_019279795.1 Protopterus annectens | reverse complement strand
AAAACATATAACAAATGAAATGAGAGACTATAAATTACATTCCTAAATACATTAGGCATAGACCCTCACTGACACACTTCAAGGGAAACCTGGATGTGTGAATGGGTATTAGAATATACACCCCTGGGATCATGTGTCCCAGAACCATACAGCCAGGGGGTGGGGGAGTCCCTCCAGTTTTATAGCTGCAAGACCTGTTGGGGAAATTGAATGGTGTTGATTTTTCACATTAACATGCCCTCTTTAGAACACTAAGTGCCCCTATCACCCTCCACCACCCCAGTCTTCAACAGCTTCTGGCAACTCTGCCTGGAATCACTTCATTGGCTATGCTTGACAGAGGCTCAGTTACTTCATCAGTGGTATGGAGAAAGCCAACACACTGTAGCTATGCTTCTAATTGCACTTGGGCAAATAGCCTACTACTTATCTGTGAATCTCTAAAGTGGAGGCCATCACAGCCATAATATATGAATAAACAGAGCTTTCAGATCACAATATACAGTGAAATATCACCATGTAGTCAGAAAACAGTTAAGTACAGCAAGAACATACAGAACACTGATACTTAATTACTCCAAAAGCCTATCTTGGAAGCTAGAAGACTTGTATAAGTTTAAGGCTCTCTATTGCTTACCAGTAGGTTACCTACAGGAAAGATGAGAAACAAGCACAGATGGGAAACATGCATGCAACACTACCATACCAGCTTATGTGTCAGCCTTAGGCTTTGGAATATTGGCCAAGGCTATTGGCGTCCCCATGGTGCCTTTTTTAAGGAAGTCTCAAATGTGAATCCCACCTCTGTAAACAGCACAATAGCAGAATCAATGAGGGTTATGCTACTCAACACCAGGGGTTATGATCACAACATGCATGCACTCACAGCACTCCTCAGTATGGACAACGTCAACATCTGTGCAGTAACTGAGACCTATTTTAAGGCTCCTGAGAGCACACCAGCACTACCAGACTACAACCCATACCACACATTTCGGCCACAGAGCATGGACTGACACAGACATGGAGGGGTGGAGGGGGTGTATCCATATTCATCAGGGATACCTACACCACCAGGTTAGTGGGGTAGCATGATACCTCTGAGATAATCCATGTGCAGCTAATATCAGCCACAACTGCAATGCAAACTGTGGCCTGCTACAGATCACCCTCCATCACCCAGGACCACCACTCCACCTACCTGGAGACAGTGGAAAACATGACAGTCCTACCGCACACCCTTGTATTGGTCAATGTCAACTACCCACCCATTAACTGAGAAACTTACTCAAGTACTCACTTCCAGGCCCAGTGCTTCCTGGAATTTATCACCTCATATACCCTGTATCAGATGGTAAATGAGGGGTGGAAACATACTAGAAGTGGTAATCACCAAAATGGGCGACAGGTGCACCACACCAGAGGTAAACCGGTCACTGATTATATCTGACCATTAACTATTCACTGTTTCCACACCCAACCATCTCCCCCACCCATGGAAACCACAGTATATACCTTTCCTTCAGCTAAATTCACACTACTAGAGACAGGGGTGGGGGGGTTGCAGCCCCCACACTAAGAAAAAACACTGCTCAAGATACAGACAGATTTACAAATGCACTCTATAAGCACCTGCAAGGATGTATGGATTGTGCCATCACTGGTAAACCAAGACTCACTCCTCCTAGACAAGGACACCATTCTGGTGGACCCCTGCAATAAACAGGCTATACAACAGAAGTAGGACAGTAGTCCAGAAAACAGCAAATCCCAAGAAAGGCAGACATCCATGATCAGTATTAGTAAGAAACGTAGGTCCCTCATGAAATCATCCAAGGCTAACACCAACAGGAAAATAGGCAAGGATTTAAAAGATAACCACAAAGCCTTCTTTGGCTATGTCAAGGATCTAAGTTGTAACACATAGATTTGCACTGTGCCGATGCAATATAGCACAAAATATACTGACCCTACTGATATTGCCAACATCCTTGCAGATACATTCAGTGCAAACTTCACCCCCTAAAGAGCCCACAACAATACCCGAAAAGTACAGTATCCCAGACATCAGAGGCACACAGGTGAAAATGGCCCTCTCTAACAGCAATACACAGCATCGGTGGAGGCAGATGGTGTCTCAGACTGCATCTTGCAAACACTACAAGACAAACTGACCACCCACCTAATTAAGCTTTTCAACCTCAGCCTCTCCATAGGCTACATGCCCATACAGTGGTGCATGGCAATGGATATTCCACTCCACCAAGGTGGAAACACAACTGACCATGGTAACTACCACCCCATAAGCCTGACTAGCCTGGTTTGCAATGCTTGGAGCGTATCCTCATGGCACTCATTAACAAAGACATTGGTAACCTCCAAACACTTGACCCAACC
Organism: Protopterus annectens; assembly: GCF_019279795.1. NCBI lineage: Eukaryota > Metazoa > Chordata > Ceratodontiformes > Protopteridae > Protopterus > Protopterus annectens. The sequence goes on along the minus strand of NC_056726.1, from coordinate 1,862,436,933 downwards.
CAGGTCAGCTTGGCTGAGTGCAGTTCATGCCTACTGAACTTGCTTGACGTCTTACAGACAGTCACCAAGACATTAGATGAGGGGAGAGGTGGTTCACACATACTACCTGGACCTCGTCAAGGCTTTTGACACCATTCCCCACTCAGGTATTATTGATAAACTCACCAGCCTGTACATACACCCATATATCACAGGATGGGTTGCCAACGGGCTTACACACAGAACCCACATGGTATGACTAGTAGTCTCCAGGTCCAACTCTTAAACAGTCATGACTGGTGTCCCACAGGACTCAGTCCTGGGACCCCTACTGTTTGGCATATACTTCTCAGAGGTACAGGCAAACACAGGTGGACTACGGCAGACAATGTTTGGCAATCACTGCAAACTGGGAGCCATACTTGACAGTCCAGCTGACACAGACATCCTCCAAGGGGCCTCACAGAAACCAACACAGGGTGTCAAAGTCATGGCCTCCAGCTTAGTGCCACAAACTGCATGGTCATTCCATTGTGGAATATTAAGCACCCACATATTAGCACATAAGTGGCAGCCACTTTAATACAGATGAGGTAATAGGGTATCTGGGGACTAAGGTAGATAAAGACCTCTCCTTTGACAATCATATCTCCAAAGTAGTTAAGACATCCTTCTATGTAGGCCATCTGATTACTAAAGGGTTTGCATCTAGACATACTGAGGTTATAGTGCCCCTTTACTCATCACTCATCAGTCCCATCATAGAATATAATAACCCATTTGGAATGTACCTCAGAAGACACATCCAATAGCTGGAAGGTCCATGAATGTATCTCGCCAAGAGGATTACTAGCCTCAAACATATGTTCTATGCAGCCAGACTGAATAAACTCCTACTTTACTTAGTGGCATCTCGTTTACTCAGAGATGATCTCTGCTGGCCAACAAAGCCATGTTGAACTCAGGCTTAATGGATATGCTCCACCTATGGGAATCCATGTCACAGTGAGCCACATGCTGTAGTGAGCTGAAACTTGCCACAACAATAACTGGAAGATGCTGGAGGGATGGATTCCTGTCACAGAAACTCCCCATACTTTGGAACAACATCCCTAATTACATTATACAGAGCCCCTCACTAACACTCTTCAAGAGAAACTTTGAAGAGTGGATGGGGAACAGTAGATACATCCCAGCAATCCCACTATTGGCTCTGCTCCACAGAGGAAAAGTTAATGAATCAATGGGCTGGCAAAAGCTGACACATTTTGGCTAACCTTATGAATGCCCTCAGGCAGTTAGCTAAGTACCTACCTATGAACCGATGAACCTATACATCCAGTATCAGCACATGCTGATAGCTTAATTTACTGTTCAGGTGTTGACTTACCTTGTGCTAATAGCAGTTGTTTGTGCAATAGTTGAGGGCTGCCTATGTTGGATGCGCACAGTAGGCTGTCTATACATGACAATTTACAGGTAGTCTTGTGTGTGTGCCATCCATTTTTACTGTGTGTGCAGTGGAGAAAGGTGTCAGTCCCTAGGTGCCTATACTGTCAGTGTGTGTGCTATATGTTCCCTCCTTGCCAAGGCATGGGCATACTGGGCACGCCTCCGTCTGCCTACTGGGGCTGGCTCAGGGTGTTCGTGGTCTGAGTACCTCTGTGCCTATGGGGCCCTTGGCAATGGTGGTGGGCTGTGAGGGTCTTCACCATTCTGTCCCTGTTGCAGCTGTTTCTGCAGGATCATATTGTGTAGCATAGCACATACTATGAAGATGTGGGCACACGTGCCTGGAGATTACTGTGAGGCTCCACCAGATATGTCCAAGCAACAGAATCGTGATTTAAGCATCCCAAACACATGCTCTATGATGATTCTGGTTTGTGCGTGTACCTCATTATGGCGTTCCTACATGGGTGTGTGTGCATTTCTGATGGGAGTCATCATCCATGGTTCCAGTGCATAGCCAGCATCCCCCACCAGGTGGCCATATGGGATGTCCCCCCTGGCAAATACTTGATACAGCTGTGAGGCATGCCAGATGTGGGAGTCGTGATAGCTTCCAGGGCTACCAGCACACACATCCATGATTATGCCCTGGGCATTGCACATGACCTGGCAGTTGATGGAGGGGTATCCCTTGTGGTTTATGTAGCACCTACCCTGCTCACCGGGTGGTGACTTGATGTATATGTGCGTGCAGTCGATTGCACCCAGTACCTCTGGGTATTCTGCCACACGGTGGAAGAGATGCATATTGCTGGCCAACTTCTCCTGCTTTCGGGGGAAGTATATGTGCTCATTGGCATGTGGTAACATGGCATCCAGGAACTGGTGAAGTACCCTGGATGCTGATGCCTGTGAGATCCCCATGATATCCCCAGTTGGCCTTTGAAAGGTACCTGTAGCTAGTATTCTCAGGCTTACACATCCACTGGGATGGGTTCCCCTCTGTTTGATCTGGCTCTGAGGCATAGCTGGCACAGCTCCACAAGTTGCTGTAGGGTGTCCCTGTCCACCCTGTAATGCTCTACTATCTCCAGATCATGTAGCCCCTGGTAGATTACCCTGGGTCTGAACACTCTTCTCCTCCTCTGGTGCCTGAAATGGTTGTGTGCATCATCCTCCACACCACCTTCAGTCTCCAATGCATGCTGGTGGATCAAAGCTATGCCAGCCCCTAACATGTACCTACTAAAAGTTCCCCATCTGTATACACCAATGGTGCAGAGTATATGGGAATACACAAGTGTGTGTGAGGTGCTTTCACACTTTATACTATTTTGCTATGGATGCTGCTGATGTCATTGAGTGTGTATCAGCAATTCCAGCTGCAGGGTATCTTAATTATGGGTTTTACAGTGAGTACTGCATGTGTGGGGCCTTTAGTGTGGAGTTATGCTTGCCTGCCTTGATTAATCTGTTGCCCTTTAAATCACTTTTAAACCTGGATCCCCTCCCATTATCAGGCATGCATCCACCTGCCGTCTTTCTTGTTTTGTACTTTCCCTACCCAGTCATGTGTTGCAAAATGTGTCTTGTAGCTGATATACTGCAAATCCGCTTTGTTCTGCTGTGATACTTTACTGTTTTCTTTGCAGTACAGCCCCTCCCTTTTCCTGTTCTGCAAGTAGCTGCTTGCAGCCTTGTTCGCTGTTGTCAGTGGCCCACTGTAGGTTCCTAGGTGTTAATTAGTCATTTGTACTCCAATTTTCCTGCTACAGCATTTCCTTATTTCATTCCTATTTCCTTCCTGTTTCAGCTCCTGTGTGCGCTGCGCAAACCCATTTATTGGGTTTAAGCAAGTTTTCATCTCCATTTCCATGCATACTCAGTTGCCTTGTGTACTTTTAGCTAAGCAAAGCTATAGCCAGTTCAACATACCCCTATCCTGTAGCTTTGCTTAGCTACGGGCAAACCGGATTAGCAATACTCCAATGTGCTTACAGCAAAGGTGATACACCCCTCTCTTGATGTCATCTTTATCCCAGGGGCACACCTCGGTGTTATAATGCTACGCTGTGAGGTGCATCCTTACACAAGTGGGGAATCTGTGATTCATTATTACTCCTCTCATTTGCATGGCATTGCCTACTAATTCCTAGCTACCACGCATAACACTGTCACAGCCCCTTAGCAACCCTTGCGCCATAGTGTGGTGTAGCATGCCTGCCATTCACTATTATGGGGAAATCATGATATGTGTACATTGCAGTTTTATTCTATATTTTTCTATTTTCCTTGCGATCCCGTTTGTGCGCCGCGGCCCTGTGCTTCCACTTTGCGATAGTGCGAATATGAATATTAAATGTTAATTTTATATTTTCTACATGGATTTTTATGCCACTGGCTATATATTTAGCCATTGGCATATATTAACAATATAATACATGTGTTTGGTCGGCTGTCATACCTCCGATATTATGTTTGCAAAATTGTAAACCTTTTTTTACGGTTTACATTTCTGCACCACTTCCTGGATTGCTACATACCTTCATTTGCATGCTACACTGATGCACATGGGTTAATTAGCATACAGGGCCTGGGAGCTGTGCGGGCATAGTGTACACAGGTAGTGCACATGGGAAGAGCTCATACCTGGATCGCTCACCAGCCATATATGGTGTTGGAATGCCGACGCTACGCCTGCACCTGGTGCATGCTTCATGAATCCCAGGGATTGACTACATTGAGAATTATTAACACAGTAGTTGCACATTTTACATTTGGTATGGTATTACAAAATATAATACAAAACAAATATGATGTAAAGTTAAATACTGAGAATGGACTTGACTATTTTATCCTTAAACTCTAACAGTTTAAACAATCCAAGGAAAATATCCAATTTATTAAGATATATGAAATTAAATAAAGTACAAGTAGTATTTCTTCAAAAGACTCACTTCAAAACAAATGATACCTTTAGCTGGAATCCTAATGAATATATGATCTTATCTCACTCTTCATATAAGAAAAAGACTAGGGGAACTTTAATTTTATGGAAACAAATGTCACTATGCCTCAAATCATTTACAAATATGAAGATAAAGAAGGACTCCTAGCCATAGTAATAGTAAAATATAACAAAAGAATCTGGACATTAGTAAATATATACTGGTTTCCAGGTATTGGGGTTGGGACAATAAGAAAACACATGGATCTAATAACTAGAGTGTATAAAGGAAATTTGATTTTGGGAGGTGACTTTAATTTTATATTGGATAAATCATAGACCACAAGCAAAATAAATTTACATGTAAGTTCTATAGGAAAGTTTCTTAAGAAATGGGAAGAAAGTTTAAATCTAATTGATACATTTAGTTATAACGAGAACAATTCATTATTATTTTCACACCAAGACCACATATTTGGGACACATTCAAGACTTGATAAAATCTTCATAGCTCAAGAGCTAAATTCAAAAATAATAAAATTTTCCATAATCCCTTGTCCCTTTTCAGACCATAATTCATTAATTCTCAAAATACATACAGATTATAAGAAATTAATTTTTACATCAATAATTCCAGCTTACATTACAAAATTAAAACAATTTAAACCTTGGTTAGATTCAGAAGTACAATTCTTTTTAGATATAAACTACACTACTGAAATAAATGTAATTAATCTTTGGGATACATTGAAAGCCTATCTAAATGGAAACATTCTTTCATGATATAAAAACAAACTAAAAGAGGAGGAATTAGAATTATGTAACATCCAAAAACAAATTACAGATCTCGCTATTAATTCATCTACTTACACACAAAATAATCATAAAAAGCATTGGAAGACTTAAGATATAATGAAATCCTAATTCACAAAACTAATATAGCTGTAGAAAGGTTAAAACTTAGTTCCTATGCAGTTTCACCCAAACATATGTATAATTTATCAATAAGATTAAAAAAACATTTGATTGAAAATAATATTACAAGTATTATACATGAAGGAAGGGGAAAACAAACAAAAAGGTTTCGGATATAAATGATATACTAGATGCATTTAAACATTATTTCTCTGACCGTTATAATACTTCACATATAACTAATACATCAAACTTAGACTTGAAATTAGTAAAGGCGATACCAGAAAAGGTAAAGTTAGACAAATATCTCTAAAAAAAATTACTCAAAAATCAAGGAAAATAAAGGTAATAAAACACCAGGAATTCATGGAATAATTAATGAATTATATAAGATATTTCTATCTTCAGTAATATCATTGTTTCACAAAACTTTGAATGAAATTCTAGCACAAAACACAACTCCAATTTCATGGAGATAATCCTTAATTACACCCATTATAAAAGAAAACAAAGACCCTTTACAATGTAAATCTTATAGGCCAATATCTTTACTTAACAATGATTATAAAATCTTCATGTCAATATTAGTTAGAATTAAAAAATCGTTGACACATATAATAAATGAGGATCAAACAGGATTCATTTATAAAAGACACATGACAATATACAAACAATTCTAACACTCATAGATTTTCTAAACAGAAACAACCAAGAAGCTCTAATATTAGCTTTGGATATAGAAAAAGCCTTTGACTCGTTGAGCTGGGATTTTCTTTTTAAGGCTTTAGAATTGTTTAAATTTCCTACTAATTTTATTATGCTAATAAAGAATATTTATAAAAACAATTTGGCTTATGTAAAACTTGGGCCATTTACCTCGAAGGCTATTGAAATAACCAAAGATACAAAGCAGGGATGTCTGATGTCTCCCATCCTGTTTATCTTAGGAATTGAATTATTTGCCTCATTAGTACACCACAACTCTAATATATCAGGCATAGATGTATATGATTAACTCAATTCAAAAACTATGTTATTTGCTGATGATGTTTTACTCGCGTTATCTGTCTCGGAGAAATCAGTACAAAAACTAGATGAAATAGTGGAAAGGTTTTAGCATATTTCTGGCCTTAGATTTCACAAGGGAAAATCTAATTATATACATTTGAATAAAAAGAGAGAATTTACCTTAACTACAAATTGTGATAGGAAAACACATTCCCATAATAAAATATTTAGGAATAACACTATGTGATAATTTGGAATCTACATTAGCCACAAATTATACCAACATAATTAATAAAATAAAAATGTTAATAGTAAGCTGGAATAAAACGTTCTTGAGATCTGAAGATAGATTACAAATAATAAAAATGACAATACTTCCAAAAATTAATTACATTGCACAAGCTATTCCTATAGTACCTAACAAGAAAATCTTGAAATAAATAAATAAAATTCTATTAAACTTTCTTTGGTATCCAAAAATAAATATATAAGCCTATACACATCATATTAGATCTTGGGAAATGGGTGGAATTAAACTTCCAGATCTAGAATAATACATAAAAGCTTCCATGTTAAGAACTATCATTAATTGGATAGATCCTAATTATTCTTCAACATGGAAAACATTGCACACTATTATTTTTCTAAATGAAAATAAAATAATTAAAAATTATACATAAAGTGAACAAAATAATAGGATGTGGCACATATTGACTGTTAATCTTCAATATAATATAACAAAGCCAACAAACTTAAATTATATAAATAATATTTACAATTTATTCAGAAGATTTATATATACTAACATGGATATTAAGATTTGGCTAGACTTGATAATACCCTTTAGCTCTACAAATAATTTTTTCAATAAAATTCATAATGTTATTTTAACTAGATGGGAGGAGAAAAACTTCACTTTTTGGCAACATTGTATAGAGAATCAAGTAGTATTAGACATTCAACAAATTCAGAATAAATATGACATTCCAGCAGCAGATTGATTGATACTACAAAGCATATTATCATATGTTAAGGATCTTAATAGTAAAATTATTAATTCTCCTTATAAAACTAGTCCAAATTTGATAAGTCTAATATCTGAAGTTATTTATGACAATTATAATTGGATGAATCTAATTTCAAAAGTATACAAAATATTGATAACATATAAAACTAACCCTAATGCAAGATATTGGAATTTCATAGCAAAAGGATGCCACACTAATCTATCAATTGAGAGTAAAACACATATTTTATGTTCTGTTAACTTAACATTTAATTTACAAGTATGGAAAATATTTACATGGAAATATATTCACAGGGCATTTATTACACCTGATAAACTAGCCAAATTCAATTCACTTGATAAATCCATTTGTTGGAAATGTTCTTTAAACTGTAAAGCTGATTGGTCTCATATATATTTTTGATTGTATTAATATAAAAAGATTCTGGGAAGAAATTACTATTTTTCTCCAAGCTATATTCACAGATACCTTTATTTTAACCAGATATTTAGTCCTCTTAAATGTTAATGATACTATTAGAATGAATAAAAAAGATCTATACCTACTTAGGTCCATACTAGCTGTGGCAAGGAACTGCATAACTAGAAAGTGGAAGTCTTCACAAGAACCTACTCTGGAAGAATTCTTGAGATTGATGGAAGAAGCAGAGACATTAGAAATAAAGGTGAAGAAATCGAGAATTTCACCTACAACATGGACAAACAATCCTTGGGAAAAAAAATTAACTCTTACTGAGACATTAAAAATGAACCCTAAATAATTAATGTGTAACTTTATTAATTGAATATTACACATTTGTGTTACTAATTTCATATAGTTTATTAATTTTCCCCTCCTTTGTTCAGGTCAATTGTACATAGTGTAAATAAAGATTTATAATACTTCTTTATTGATGATTGTATTGTTAAACATTATATTAGTTGGAAAATAAAAAAATATTTAAAAAAAAAAAGAACACAGGATGGGCACCTTATCCCACTTTGCCACACAAACAGCTTTACAGCAAACAACTTAAATCAATATACACACAACTAAATGCAACAGCATCTACACTGATATCAAACCATGCGCTATTTATACATGTATTAGTTTTGGATGTTGTGCACCTAGTGATCACACAACCTGTCATAATTGCTGCTTGCAAATATATAGCTCTGCCTTACATTTCTGTGTTTCTTGGCCATTCTTCATTTGTATGAACAGTAATATGAAATAAGCCATTCTATATCACTGGCCTTAGAATGTGTGAAGAGAATAAGTGGAAATAATATCATCTACAGTAGCCAACAAATGAAGGGCAGGTTGGATGTTATGAAACACAACCTGTGACTTGTGTGCTGCTTGCTTACATTTCCAGCCTTACATCTAACCTGCAGTGCTGTTGTGTTTTCCTTCTACCAACACTAATCATTTACATGTGCAATCCATTAAAAACAAACACTGAGGGAGTGCTTGCACTATGTTTACATTTCCTACATGGATTCAAATTTTGGGATTCCGCATTTCTAATGAGTTCACAGTTCATTTGCATATTGAGTACAATACCCCCTTTGGTATGTACTAACCAGGCATATCCAACAATTGTAATGACCACAGAGGTTCCTCACTAAAAGAATACAGGGTCTAAGTAATATGTCCTATGCAGACCGCCTCAAGGCCCTATCTCTGTAGTCTGTCTCCTACACACGTTTGAGGGGAGATCTATGCCTGGTATACAGGGTATTGTCAGACCCCACTCTCATGGACCTCCTGCATATCCACAAAACAAGCAGCAACAGAGTTACACATTCTAAATACTAAAACCTTGCCTGTGATATAAATAGGACCTGCTGGAGAGATAGGTATGCATCTCAGAGACGACCCCATCTATACAACAGGCTCCCTATCCATGTGAAGCAGAGTTTTTCCCTAACCCAATTTAAGTGCAACTTGGACAACTGGATGGGAAACCAGAAATTAATTCCTGGTTTGGCACCTATGTCAATAAAGGACAGCGGTAACCTGTAAATGGTTCATCTCCCAGGCCCATGCTTACACTTATCAAGGGTAATAGAACTTGTCAGAAATTTGGGATGCATGGCTAGGCTTAAAAAGGCCCTTGTGGTCGTTAGCCTAGTAAACAGCTATGAACCATGCTAACAGTCCTGAATCTACACCATATAAAAAGGCAACCATGTAGCTAGGCAAACTGATGGTGAGGAGAGTTATACATGTTTGCAGACTGCAAAAACTGCAAAAAACATTTTTCTTCAGGATATATCCATACAAAGGAGTACTGAACTTCAGAAGGTATGCTTCCATTTTGTCACCTACATACTGCATATGCTGGAATGCATTTAAGAAAAATCTAAAGCAAAGGCTTTTACAGTTTTATCTGTATGCATTAGTTAGAACTGTACTGGTAGCATGGGCATGTTTGTCAAGCCATTACAGAGGTATACATGATTGCCAATGCATGAAAATGGAATGCTGTGTGATAAAATGTACAAGTGTTTCAGGGACAGGTGAGGTCCCTTTGATAGCACTTTAGCATTTCAAAGATGGTTTGTTAGCAAAATGTGTCATTTGCCTGTTATTTTGGATGGGGGAGTAAAGCTGAGTTACTGTTATGTCACAAAAAGGATGGACTTTTCTTTGGGGGGAGCAAAGGTGAGTTACTGTTATAGCACAAGCAATGATGGACTGTTCTTTTGGGGGGCAGCAAAGGTGTGCCACTGTAATAGCACAAACAAGGATATGTTGCTCTTGTTACTCTCCTTGTTATGTATCCTGCCTGTTGTTAGTATTTCACATCTTTAGACTTTTTTATGTTTTCCCAGCGGCTAATACTGACTGGCTACCTTTTCTCTTTTATCTGGAAACAGTTATTTTGTAGTTATGTGATACTTATGTGCATTATCCTTCTGTTGTCTTCCAGGACACCTACAGGTATGCCACCCAGGCATGTCAATCGACATAGATCCACTTCACCATTGCCAAATACCAAGTGATTGTAGATGGGTTCAGGCAGCATGGTGATTTTCTGCTGGAAAGGAGAAGGGGAGATATGGCACATAGCATGTGAATATGGCAGCAGATAGTAGATGATGTGAATTACATGGATGGACATGGCAGGACATATGAGCAGGTGCGCTACAGATGCACTCACATGATCACATCTGCATGGAGGAGATAAGCTGCAGTATGTGCTGTGACCAGATAGCTACCAGGGGAGAGCCTGCTAGGGAACCACCAGCAACTGGCCAATATCAGAGATCCAGACAGCTCCCAGGAGAGTGCAGTACAGTATGTCTTTGATGTCAGAGCAACAATTTCTGAGACAGCAAGCACATCCCAGGAGGATCTTCCAGGTAGGCTTTGCTATCTGAACAGTTGCATACTGTTGTATAGTAAAACAGTTGAAATCAATAGTTAATTCTGTGCCACATGTCCTTGTTTTTTTTTTGGGGGGGGGGGTTGAAGATTGCTGCAGTTATAAGCTTAGGTTAGAGTTGTCATCCACATTCTTGTTGAAATTATAGTTAATGGACACATAAAGGGTTAAATGTATTACCCCCTGTGTTACTGTTAATTGTAATGATGTTGACCTTACCTCTTGCTTAACTTCTTCCAGGACCATCTGGACTACAGAGGAGTGTCTCAATTGCAGATGGTAAGACAAACTCCTGGGATGTGCTTGCTGTCTCAGAAATTGTTGCTCTGACATCAAAGACATACTGTACTGCACTCTCCTGGGAGCTGCTCAGAGGGGGCCTGCTGTCCCTCCACTACCTGTAAAATGTAGTATACTTTAACCTACTTAGTATACTACCCTTCTAAGAACTGTTTCTAGTAAGAGTAGGTTATAATTGAAAAAAAAAAAAAAACTTTTAATTTCTTCTATTTTTTATATTCTTTTAAGAATTTCTTTAGCTTAACATGTTATGCTAAATTTATTGCTGTATAAAACTGCTTTTATTGTATTATTATTGCTGTATAAAACTGTCTTGATGTTACTCTCTATTAAATTGTATGTTTTTTCCTTGGAGCTTTTCTCCCCGGGCCTCTACTGAAAATGGACATATATCCAGTTAGACTAGCCCGGTCAACAAATGTAAAATAAAATAAATAAATTGTTATGTCAGTACTGTTGAGCAATTTAAATAAGTATTATAGTGTGTGATGTTGATCTCATTCCTGTTGTGTATATTGCTATACTGTCTGTAATAGTGGCAGAACAGTAAGTTTGTTAGCATATACTGCACTGCAGTTATGCAGGTATTTATTCCTCTGTTTCTTGCTTTTTATCACAGGTGATCATGACAGTGGGGAGTGTGGGCCCTGTGGCACCTAATGTCAGTTTATCAGCAGACTCTCATGATGATGGTGGCCAAAGTGAGGCACAGTCAGGGGGTGCAGAGCCTGAATCTGACACTGAGGTTGACATACAGCCATTACCTGCACTTCCATCAGAGACAGCCTTTAGGCCTGTGCCTACAAAGTCCACTGAGCCCACAGATATTGGACAAGTGTAGAACAAGTACATTGATCAGGGAAGTGTTGCTACTGTGGCTTCAGTGCCTGTTAAGTCTGGCCTAGTTAAAGTGTGGGTGCGGTACCATGTAAGAGGATTGAAAGGGGTGCTCAGAGGGGGCCTGCTGTCCCTCCTCTACCTGTTGCAGGTGTCTCTTCCCATGCAACTCAATGTATGTTTAGGGCTATCATGGAGTCCATCATAAAGTGTTTCAGTTTTTTTCAATGTAGACTGTTGAAGGGTGAGTTTTTGAGCCAGGTGCTGCCACTATGGATCTGTACTTTAGGTTTTCTACTCCTTTGTGAATCATAGGTATAACAAAGAAGTTGGGTATAGTGGGTTTTTTATTACCTAGTTATGTGAATATATTTGAGTCAGTTCTGCCTTCTAAAAATAGTTCTTCCAGAAATAAGTCAATTTTGTAATAGACAATGTTAACCTCATTTTTTACTGTAAGATAGGATCTAGTGTCAAACAACAATTCATTGATTGCTTCAGTGTATTGCCAAGCATTTACCATTACTGTCTTACTTCTTTTGTCTAGTTGCATGACCCTGAATGATTTGTTCTGTCTTAGAAAGTTAAGAATGTCCTGTTCTCCAGGTGTGATGTTCTTAATCTTGTTGCATTTGTGATTCATTGATAACTTGTAAAATTTTCTAGAACAAGTTTTCGCAAATGCTTGTATAGTCTCTTATGTGGGAGGGTTGAATAAACTTTTTTTGAAAACACCAGTGTTTGCTGTAGTAGTTGTCTCATTAGTATAGTGGAAATATATTGCTAAGTTTAGTTTCCTGGTGTAAGTTTTTAATTCAATAAAAGAATCAACTACATCGTACTTTGGGGCTGAATAAATATAACGCCCCCCTGAAAATAATATAAAATGGTCATGGGAAATATCAATGTGGCTGTAGTTGTATACATTGTACCCATTCAGGGATCACATAATGCCATTTTTATGATGAACAATTATCTGTAGGGAGCCCTCCCTTGCTTTTCTTTTACTTCCACCACACCTGTCCATTCCTGAACCTGGGTTGTGCTGGAGGTTGATAGTCCCTGCCCAGATGATGCTCCTGTGTATGGGGATACTGCTGGGGTAGTGGGTGTGAGCTACAATCCTTTCTGATCTCCTCAGTTGGGGAAAATCCTCCTCTGATGCAAAATTGTGGGGGTCAGAGTGATGCATAATTAGTGTCATCAGGAGGGGGTATGGAATTCGAATGTGGGCTGGCAGTGATGTTCTTATATTCCTGCTGGTGCCTTGCAATTTTCTTATTTTTCCTAACCACATTCTGTTTGCATTTGTTGTCAAAACGTAAAAAAAATGTTGTTAAAAATACTTTTAGGTTCTGAAAACATTGTCACTTTCAATACATTTTTTTTTTAAATCTCAGCTTTTTTAAGTAAATTCTCAGTAGTCATGGTGTTTAATAATCAGACCAGTAGGTTCTAAACCAAAATCGTGAAAAGTAGTAATAAAGTCTTCAAACATAAAGTCATTCTCACTCAGCCCATTAGGGAACTTGCATAGTCTGAGTCATTTGGCAACAAAAGTGCCTAATCCTGAAAATCCTGAATAAAGCATCTGGCTTTTACTGCTCGTTTTGTTTTATTTTTTTATACTTGGTGGATTTATCTGCAGTCATTTTGGGCTCCCTTAGAGGTTGACAGCATTTCATGGGTAAGTACTAGGCTATCAGTCTGCAGGCCATTACAAACCTAACCAATAACCAGAGGCTAGAATCAAACTCTATACTTTATATCTGTGAGGTTAAGAACTTAATCATTATGCCAACCCTCCCCCCTATAATTTTTATCTTTATGTGTGTTCTACATGCCTTTTTATATGTATACTTCTGTTCATCTGCAATTACATTGTAACGCAATATGAATCAATGTATGCATCCATTTTCTATATACCACAACTGAATGTTGAAAACATGGGAAAAACGGTGCTGAAAATTATGTATCTGTTCCTTTTATATGGATATTTCATATACATATATATATATATATATATATGTGTGTGTGTGTGTGTGTGTGTGTGTGTGTGTGTGTGTGTGTGTGTGTGTGTGTACATATATACATTTTGTAGATAGACAGTGACACAGAGATACAGAGAAACAGACTGATAATGTGGAATATGTATGTGTGCGAACACCCACATTTGAGTGTGTGTGTGTGTGTGTGTGTGTGTGTGTGTGTGTGTGTGTGTGTGTGTGTGTGTGTGTGTGTGCGTACGCTTGAGTGTGTGTGCCTCTGTATAGCAATAAATACATATGTAGAGACGCACATATACAAAATACACATTACTTGTCATGAAATTCTCTAACTGGCACTGCTTCTCACATTATACTTGTTTTTATTTATGCATTTAAATGGCTATTACAATTATCTGCATAGGCGTTTCTGTAGATTGAGGCTTCACTTCATTCTATGTTGTATTCATAACATTTGGTGTATCTACGTCATACTAAGATGGACGGTTATATGCATTTTTTGCCACATTTGCATATGCATTACAGTCAGTGTATGTCCATCTGCATTTCTGTGCCTGTAAAATACCAGACGCATGGCTTTCTATGTATGTATGTACCAATGAGATATTCTTGTCTAAATATTTGTGTGATTGCATACCCATGGCATACACTGATAAATGTTTGCACGTCATACTGTTAGTTACAGGAACAGTACTGTTTACCCTTCCTGCATGTACTTTACTGAGAGTCTATGTCAAGCACACTTGTTTCATGAACAAATAAGTACTTTACTCCTGTAAATAACTGTACATATACCAATGTGAAAGTAATGATATATATGCATAGATTTTCAGGGCAGCAACTGTCCAACTTATCACTGATTCTTTCCTTGCGGACATACTCCACCCAAAAATTCTCTTCAGTAACTGGACAGTGTCTTCTTGTGCACCATCTTGTGCACCATTATGATTAATCCTTTCAGGTACTGAACACTTGCTATGGTCACACAAAATCTTTTGCAGTGCACAAACTATGTAATTTGAGTGAAATGGGTATACAAGATTATCAGGCTTGTACTAACATATATAAATCTGTCTGTGCAATCAGAGCACTTCATAGTTATTTCAGAACTCCTCCTTTATCCCCCCGTGCAATATGTTCCAATGGATGGAGATGTTGTGCAAAGCTATGAGAATGGAAATGTAAGCCTCTTCTTTGGTATGTAAAATACCAGCCTTTATTTCATTACTTTATCAGCTCATAATCATGAAGCATTCTG